>NC_084638.1:29047888-29097888 GCF_033978795.1 Nerophis ophidion | reverse complement strand
CTGTTTCCATGACTGGTAAGGAGATGACTCAGCTCCTGATGTTAACACCTGGATGATGTTGTGATGCTCACACCTTTATCACAGGTCAGGTGATGTGTTTTTTCTGATACTTAAACACACCCACTTTGTTACCTCATCCTTTTCTTTCATCACTTTATTTATAGAGTGATGAGTAACATATGTAGTGGAATTTTTAGCTTTAGACATAAAGAGATGATTGATTTTTTATTGTGAAGAGATCAAGGAAAAAATCCTAATAAATCCAAAGTGTTATTAGTTACAAAAGATGTTGGGTTTGTTAAAGGGGAACTGCCGTTTTTTGGAATGTTGCCTATCATTCACAATCCTTATGTAAGACAAGAAGACATGTTTTAATTTTTTTTTACGTATTTTAAATCGTAAATAAACGTTAGTAAAAGTCAGCCAACATGGAGCCAAAGAGAGTCACTCTATTAGCCTATAAAGTGCTCTCAGAAACATTCAAACACATCCATCAATGTTTTACATACATGCTGTAAGTATGTATGTAATGTAGTAACATTCATAATAACATAATTTTTACCTATTTTGCTCAATCATACGGTGGCATCTTAATTTCCCAAACACATCACAGTGTTCGCTTTTCCCTTCAACAACAACACCACTAATCATGACAGACTTCATCTTCATGAGAGACAACAAATATAATAAAACAATCACATACTGTACAACGTCTGCTCCCACACTGCAAAAAGTAAGTGTTCAAAAACAAGAAAATGCCAAAATTAGGGGTATTTTATTTGAACTAAGCAAAATTATCTGCCAATAGAACAAGAAAATTAGGCTTCTCAAGTAAAATTAGCTAACTAATGAACCCCAAAAATACCTTAAAATAAATATATTCTCATCAATAACAAAGGCACATATATTTTTCTTTTTTTATGCTTTCTAACTCATATAATATGGCAAGTACGAGGTGGCCAACAATGCAGGTAATGGGAGTACTCTATTCCGCCCATAAAGCCCTCTAAAAAAACATCCAAAAAGCGCCAACAATACTCAATTTTTCATGTCTTGCCCTGAATATTAACCAAGTATTAGCGATATTGTTATTATAAGCGCTAACGCAGACAGACTATTTTTAGCGGTGCTGTGATCATAGAGAGCTAACTAGCTTATGCTGCGATATTGATTTTTCATTTTATTATTTTGTCATAATTATTAAGGACAAGCGGTAGAAAATTAATTATTGATCTACTTATTCATTTACTGTTAATATCTGGATATTTTCTGTTTCAATACTTTCTATCTACACTTCTGTTAAAATGTAATAATCGCTTAATCTTCTGTTGTTTGGATAATTGACATTAATTTTGGATGATACCATAAATTTAGGTATCAATCCGATACCAAGTAGTTACAGGATCATACATTGGTCATATTCAAAGTCTTCATGTGTCCAGGGACATTTTTCCTGAGTTTAAAAATATGAAATGTATTTGAAAAAAAAAAACAAAGTAGATGTTGTGATGCCAAAAAATATCGACGAGATACGCTCCTGTACTTGGTATAATTACAGTGTATGTAAGGTGAAGAGCCGCCAATGGCGTTTGTTTACATTGTGACGCCAGTGAGCTACGGGGAGGTGGGGGGCCGGGACTTTATAGAGGCGGTATAGTACTGAATATGATTCAATAGTATCACTGTACTATACTAATACCGGTATACCGTACAACCCTAATATATATGTGTGTGTGTGTGTGTGTGTGTGTGCGTGTGTGTGTGTGTGTGTGTGTGTGTGTGTGTGTGTGTGTGTGTGTGTGTGTGTGTGTGTGTGTGTGTATACCGTATATATGCACACACACTAAGTGTTGGTCTGGGTTGGTGAAAGTTATTTCTAGATTGAAAATCATGCCTCTCACCTGTATAGTAGAAGGTTGTGGACATACAAACCCCGTTTCCGTATAAGTCTGGAAATTGTGTTAGATGTAAACACAAACCGAATACAATGATTTGCAAATAATTTTCAACCCATATTCAGTTGAATATGCTACAAAGACAACATATTTGATGTTCAAACTGATAAGCATTTTTTTTTTTTTTGCAAATAATCATTTGATGCCAGCAACACGTGAAAAAGAAGTTGGGAAAGGTGGCAATAAATACTGATAAAGTTGAGGAATGCTCATCAAACCCTTAGTTGGAACATCCCACAGGTGTGCAGGCTAATTGGGAACAGGTGGGTGCCATGATTGGCTATAAAAACAGCTTCCCAAAAAATGGCCAGTCTTTCACAAGAAAGGATGGGGCGAGGTACACACCTTTGTCCACAACTGCGTGAGCAAATAGTCAAACAGTTTAAGAACAACGTTTCTCAAAGTGCAATTGCAAGAAATTTAGGGATTTCAACATCTACGCTCCATAATATCATCAAAAGGTTCAGAGAAACCTGAGAAATCCCTCCACGTAAGCGGCATGGCCGAAAACCAACATTGAATTACCGTGACCTTCGATCCCTCAGATGGCACTGTAACAAAAACCGACATCATCTCTAAAGGATATCACCACATGGGCTCAGGAACACTTCAGAAAACCACTGTCACTAAATACAGTTCATCGCTACATCTGTAAGTGCAAGTTAAAGCTTTACTATGCAAAGCGAAAGCCATTTATCAATCCAGAAACGCCACCGGCTTCCCTGGGCCCGAGATCATCTAAGATGGATTGATGCAAAGTGGACAAGTGTTCTGTGCTCTGACGAGTCCACATTTCAAATTGTTTTTGGAAATATTCGACGTTGTGTCATCCGGACCAAAGGGGATGCGAACCATCCAGACTGTTATCGACGCAAAGTCGGAGACCCCGGACTGTTGAACGACTGAAGCTCTACATAAAACAAGAATGGGAAAGAATTCCACTTTCTAAGCTTCAACAATTAGTTTCGTCAGTTCCCAACTGTTTATTGAGTGTTGTTAAAAGAAAATGTGATGTAACACAGTGGTGAACATGCCCTTTCCCAACTACTTTGGCACGTGTTGCAGCCACGAAATTCTAAGTTAATTATTATTTGCAAAAAAACATACATTTTATGAGTTTGAACATTAAATATCTTGTCTTTGTAGTGCATTCAATTGAATATGGGTTGAAAATTATTTGCAAATCATTGTGTTCCGTTTATATTTACATCTAACGCAATTTCCCAACTCATATGGAAACGGGGTTTCTAAGATGAGGCACAAGTGATTACAATTTGGGGCTGAATGTTTTAAAATTATTATTTACCGTGGTCATAACAGTTATTTTATGATGTTTGACTTTTATTTGACTGAGTAGTTATACAAAAGTGTGACCAGGCCCAGGTGTGTCAGGTGAGTTCAGCCAAGGTGTGTGATGAAAGAAGAAGGAAAGAAAGATGGCGGAGGAGGAGCGACGTTGAGGGACGGTGTGGGGGAGGAAGGGCGGGGTCCGACGGGGAACGGCGAGACAGGACGACTGACTCAGTCTCATTCCTGGATTTATTAGCTCTCTCGGGGTCCTGAAGTCCCCCCTTCCCCTCCAGCCCTGTAGGCGCGGCCAAATTACAGTCATTTTGCAGCATTCCTGCCCTGCAAGGACAGGTTAGCGAGCGGCTCGGGCTAAGTGCCGGGTGCTGCCTGTTGACAAATGACTCGCTTTGATATGTACCGTGTGAAGACACCCTGCTGGAAAGGACAACTTTTAAGGCGCTTGCTAAAAATTGTGCCAGCTGAAATAAAGACGGTGGTCCGGCAGGGTCTTAATGTGGGGTTCCCACGCTGCTAATAGCGCTAATTACTCAGCTTTACTCTAAAGTCCCAGCCTAATGGCGTCCTTAGAGACAATTAGACAGGTAATATGTGTGTCTTTGTCCCACAGGCGTTCTCAGGCACCAATCCCAGGACCTATCGAGCTACTACCCTCTCCCCGCAGGCGGCGTGGGCCAGATCGCTCCCTCCATGGGCTGGTGAGTGGCGTCCCTGGCGGGGACTGTAATCACTCCTGCTTCTTTCAGATCTTGGACTTGTCACAAAAATGCTACATTTATCATCCCCATCACAACCTTTTATCGACACTATGTCCGCCTCCTCATACGTCACCACTAACATAGGATCCTGTCGCCGTGGAAACCAGCGTCTTTGTTTATGATTATCATACTTGCCAACCCTCCCGGATTTTTCGGGAGACTCCCGAAATTCAGCTCCTCTCCCGAAAACCTCCCGGAAGAAATTTTCTCCCGAAAATCTCCCGAAATTCAGACGGAGCTGGAGGCCACGCCCCCTCGAGCTCCATGCGGATCTGAGTGGGGACAGCCTGTTTTCACGCCCGCTTTCCCACTATATATACAGCTTGCTTGCCCAATCACGTTACAACATCTAGGGATTTTAATAAAAAACTGCACACACAAGGAGACGAAGCAGAAGAACGAGGAAGTTACAGCCATGGGGACGCCGTCTGTAATAGAGTGATTCTATGTTGTCTGTCGCCATCTCCTGGTGAATGTTGGCTATTGCGTTATGGGGGTTGCTTTTTGATTGGCCAACGATTTATGTGGTGTTGCGCACCTGAAGGCAAGTGACTCTCGCCAGTACGCAAATGGCAGAACAAAGGTTAGTCAAATAGTGAAAGGTAAGTGTTGTTGTTTTTTTAGTAACCAGCAAGCACAGTACAGTTAGTAGAACAAATGTGTTTTTATTACTGTGTGTTTGATAGGTGCCGTCTGAAATTCAACTATTTATTTTATTTATATATATAATAAAATAAATATATGTAGCTAGAATTCACTGAAAGTCAAGTATTTCATACATATATATTGATATATATATATACATATATATATATATGAAATACATATGAAATAGT
This sequence comes from Nerophis ophidion, assembly GCF_033978795.1. Classification (NCBI taxonomy): domain Eukaryota; kingdom Metazoa; phylum Chordata; class Actinopteri; order Syngnathiformes; family Syngnathidae; genus Nerophis; species Nerophis ophidion. The sequence continues at coordinate 29,093,031 of NC_084638.1, read as the reverse complement.
CGAGTTGGTGAATTGTAGATGTAAATATAGTCCTCCTCTCTTAACCACGCCCCCAACCACGCCTCCACCCCATCTCCGACCACGCCCCCCACCTCCCGAAATCGGAGGTCTCAAGGTTGACAAGTATGCACTGAGAATGTACATGAAAATGAATAACGTAGGTTTTACAATATTAATTACAAACAATAAAACACTGAATATTGACAACATATGAACGTCACACCCCCTCTCGATCGATATATTTTACAATCAAGCGAAACACAACAAAAATGTAACAAACACAGCGAAACAAACATAAACATTACAAAAAAAACACCTACAAACTGATGTTCTGGGATATTAGTAAGCTTTAAAACTTTGTTGCGAAAATCTAGTATCTGTCATTTTAACGGTGACATTAATTTTTTGTAAAATGTCGTTGACTTTATTGACAATATAAAAACATGCAATGCAGTGTTATTACACATTTTACTTTTTGTAAAATATTTACTTTATTGACAACATAAAACATGCACCACTATTACACATTTTATTTTTTGTCAAATGTTTACTTTATTGACAACACAGAAACAGGGGCTATTATTACACATTTCATTTTTTGTAAAATGTTTACTTAATTGCCAACATAAAAACATGCTCTATTATTACACATTTTATTTTTGTAAAATGTCGTTGACTATATTGACAACATAGAAAAATGCGCTATTATTACACATTTAATTTTTTGTAAAATGTTGTTGCCTTTATCGAAAATATAAAAACATGCAGTATTATTACACACTAGATTTTTTATAAAAAGTTTACTTTATTGACAACATAAAAACACGCACTATTATTACACATTTAATTTTTGGGAAAATGTTGTTGACTTTATTGACAACGTAGAAACATGCGTAATTATTACACATTAAATTTTTTGTAAAATGATTTTATTTCATTGACACCACAGAAACAATGTGCTTTTACATATTTTTTTGTAAAATGTTGTCTATTTTATTGACAACGTAGAAACATGCTTTATTATTACACATTTTGTTTTTTGTAAAAATATTTTAACATTATTGACAACGTAGAAACGTACGCTATTAGTACCTAGTATATTTTTTGTAAAATGTTTTTACTTTGACAACGTAGAAACATGCGCTATTATTACAGGGTTTGTTTTTTTTATAAAATGCTGTTGACTTTATTGAAAACAGTATATTTTATTCTATTATTAGTTTTTATTTATTTATTTGGTATTTAATAGTTTACATTTCAATTACTATTTTAAAATACCCAAGAAATGCAAGTTAATTGCATTAGAAATGGTATACTTTCAATATTATTATGTATTGTCATTACATACATGGTTAACTTGGTCTCAAAAAATAATGGCAACAATGTTGTTTATCGACAATGATTTGTAGGTCAATATATCATCGAGCAAAATTTGTAATCGGCCCAGGCGTATTAGCGCCGCATAAAACATTATGTCGCTACTGGATTTCTAAAAAATAATGTTAAAAATCAAATTAAAGCCTTGTCCAGCTATTAACGGACGTATTTTATTCATGTGTGAATAAATTTTACTGCAAATTAATATTGCCTTCAAATATCTGTTATCGGCCTCCTTGACTACTAATATTCGGTATCGGTATTGGCCCTGAAAAAAATATGTATCGGTCGATCTGTAAAAGTTGAAATTATTTAACTAGTATATTTTTGGACTGGACTCTCGCGACTGTGTTGGATCCATTGTGGATTGAACTTTCACAGTATCATGTTAGACCCGCTCGACATCCATTGCTTTCCTCCTCTCTAAGGTTCTCATAGTCATCATTGTCACCGACGTCCCACTGGGTGTGAGTTTTCCTTGCCCTTATGTGGGCCTACCGAGGATGTCGTGGTGGTTTGTGCAGCCCTTTGAGACACTAGTGATTTAGGGCTATATAAGTAAACATTGATTGATTGATTGATTGATATCCAAGTTAGCACAGCTTAGTTTGTCCTTCTTTTCTGCCGTTTTCCACTTTTATCAATAGAATTAGACCTTGTTAACACTTTTTAGAGCTTAATGTTTCACGTCAGTCCTCGTAATTCCAGCAAATGTCAAGTTGCCTTTTATTCCCAAAACATGTCAGATTTGCAAGAATTTTATCGTTTCAGGACAAGAAAGAATTATTACGGACTAATCTCCTCAAATCCAGATGATCTCCTTGTCGCCATGTTTTTTCTATTGACGACCAAAAGATTGGTAAATGTCAAACATGCTAGTCTCTTGTCGTCTCACAATTAGCTGGTGTGCTCCCGATTAGTGGGGATTAGCTGTGGTCTTGGCGACTGTAAGGACCTAAGGAAGACTGTGTGTGAAAGTGATAGCGAGCTCTTTGTTCTTCTCCTTCAATGTGGTGTAGCGTTCCCTGCTGGTGCAAGTCAGCATCTCTCATTTTAATTGATAGGGCGCACACTAATAACAACAACAATAATAATAATAATAATAATGTTAAAAGGGGTACTGTTTGGATTGCTATTGATTAAATGTAGGGGGGTGTCAACGCTTTTATTCAATGTTTGGAGAAAAGATGCAGCCAAGGACTACTACATATCAAAGCCTTCACCACACACACTCTACCTCCTGTGGGGTGTGTGTGTGCGTGCGTGCGAGCGTCATACAGCTGTCAGCAGTGCCCCCTCAGGTCGTCCCCTATTGGGAATCAGGGGGTCTTAAAAAAGTCTTATATCTAACCATTTGAATGTAAGGCTTTAAAATGTCAAACATCCTCCTAAAATTTAAAACATCCGTTAACTTCAGTCTTGTTTTAAATGTTTAGATTTTTAAGGATGCTGTAACGTAACTACAAAACGTAATCAAAGTAGGCTACCTGTGCTGCCTTGTCAGAGTTTATCGCGCACCATCAGCTGGTGTGATGTGGTCGTGCAGCAGTGTGTTGCCACAGTTTAGCATAGCAGCGGAGAAAAGTTGATAAATTACATTAGATGGGTAAGTGCAAGGTCAACGTTTTGTGGCCCCTGAAGGATCAATTTATTGCATGCTTGAAGGTGGAAACGTATTAAGTGTTTAGTACCCAGATGTGCAGACATCGAGGAGGGAAGCGTTTGTAAACATGGCGGGGAAAGTAAATGGAACGATAATGTAAAAGTAAAAAATCATGATTAAGTCAATGTCATAATATGCCACAAACGCAACTACGTGGATCAACTTAACCCCCCAAAGGAGTATAAAGTAGGTAAAGTGGCACCAATTGCCGAAGGACAGCAATATGAGATGTCCATCCATTTCTACCGCTTGTCCCTTTTGAGGTTGCGGGGGGTGCTGGAGCCTATCTCAGCTGTATTCGGGCGGAAGGCGGGGTACACCCTGGACAAGTCGCCACCTCATCGCAGGGCCAACAGATGTTTACTAGTTAAATCATACTATGACATACAGTAAGCACACACTCATTTATCTTTGATAGTAGTGTACTCACAGCTGTAAAACAATAAAAATGGTGTGTGTGTGTGTGTGTGTGTGTGTGTGTGTGTGTGTGTGTGTGTGTGTGTGTGTGTGTGTGTGTGTGTGTCAGATCAGGCCCGCGAACAGTTTGCCAAGTATTGAATTCAACCTGAAATTTTTGAATGAAAGAAACAGCTGTTCTAAATGTGTCCACTAGATGTCGCGATATCAATTATTTGTGTCTTTGTAGATGATGCTACATATGTACAAAATAAACAACATGATCAAACTACATAAATAATATCCTGTAATTTGTTTATCATATAATTTCTTTATCTCGATAGATTGAAAATGAACACCAATGAGTTAACTAGTGAACATTATCACATAATTTATTCAGACAATATATAAATAACGACAAAAGAATATTATTACCGCAACATGTAAGTGTAAAAAAAAACAACATTATGATTTGAATATTTTCAGAATGTGCTTGTTCTATTTTTAAACAAAGAAAACAATCGGAAGTTTTCTTTATTTTTAAGTTATCGTGCTGTGATTTTACCAGTCCGGCCCACTCGGGAGTAGATTTTTCTCCATGTGACCCCCGATCTAAAATGAGTTTGACACCCCTGATATAACACCTTGATAGAGGGTTTTGAAGTTGTCTTTGAGGGCTTTGAAGGCAACATCGGGGGCCGCCCATTAGCTGCAATGTTAAAAAAAAGGATTTTAAGTGCGCCTTATAGTCCGGATAATACAGTATCAGTATGACCCCTTTAAGTGTTGTGATCAAGTATCCTTATCAAGTAGCATTATCACTGGAGCACGAGGCTGAACATGTTTATTAGTATCTGCATTAGTATCGGTCAAGTTTACTCATGGATGATCAGAATTGACAGCATAAAACCTTGATTGGAAAGTCCCTAAAATAAAAATAAAATAACCACCCTGAAACTTGACAATTTGCTGAACCTTTAAGTGTTTTGTTTTTGAATGTTTTATTTAAAAATCTAGTTTGTGACGTTAACTTCAAACAGAAGTGAACATTTTTAGCACCTCCCTGACTTGTCTAAATATGCAAATCATCATCCAGCTGCTTGAGTTTGGCCCTGGGGAGCAATAACGTTATGATGATTTTAAAGAAGCCTGTGTTGGGCTTGTTGCGTGTCTTCTGTGCTGTGGTAGGCAGAAGCAGGCGGTCTACCCCACACTATCCTCCTGTGGCTTTCACCAGTCCTTCCATTCCAACCTTCCCACTGCCTCCTCCTACTCCAGGTACTGTCGGACCCGTTCCAACGTCGGGGACGCCCGGGGCCCACCCTGTCTGTCGCCCGCTTGCTTTAGCGAGTTGTGTCGCTTTAAGGCGCAATGTCAGCTGTGTGTGTGCCGGTCCATGTTGGATCCATCACAACCGCTTCCAGTTCTTGGCTTCTTTATGTTTCTTTTTCTCCTTGTTCTGCTCAAGTTTTCATGCATTTTTACAGAAAATTATTAATTTTGTTGGCTAAAAATGTTCATCTTGAAAATGATTTATTTATAAACAATCTACTTTTGTAGTATGGCGATCTCACCCGCCACATTAATAAGCATGATACCTGCACAGTGCACTTTAATCGATGTCCTCGGCACACTGTTCAGCTATTAATTACATAACTTTACAACACAAAGGAGTAGATTTGTCACCTTTCAAGCTAACATAAAGGAAAACAGTTGTGTGAGATAAACATACATATAGTATTTTCCGGACTATAGTATATAAGCCCCACCTACTAAATTTTAGAAGGAAAAAATATGTTTCTGTGACGTTTGCTGGTCATAGTAATATTTGTTCTTCCGTGGATGCGTTCGAAGAAAGAACACAGCGAATGGTAAGAAAATAAGATTTATTAAACTAATAAAAAAGACAATAAACAGAAACACTGGCACAAGGGCACAAAAAGGCAAAACAAAAACTACTAGCATGAGAGCTAGGGATAAATAAAGGCATAGCGCGAAAGCTAGCGAGTATAAACATATATATCTAGAAGCAGTTGTCACTTGTTGCGTAATGCAAATTAGGATCCGAGAGTGAATGAACGGAAAGGGCTGGCTTAAATAAGGATGGTGATTACCGAAACAGGTGTGTGTCTGGAAACCACGGCAGGTGAAAATAATACGTGACTATGGAAACCGACTAAAACAGGAACTATGGACGTCAAACAACAGAATATGATACAAAACTGGAACAAAACAAGAATATGGAATGATCCAGGTAGCGGATCATAACAGTTTACATATGTTAGCCGCAGATATATACTCTGTGAAATGAGTATTTACACAGAAATACTTTGTAAATGTTTATTTACATACCTTAATTGTTTCCAAATGGTGTCTGCGTCACGGCAGTAAAACGACTCATCAAACAAAACAGAAGTCATGGTCATGCACCCAATAGTTCCGGAAGCCAGCTCTTTAATCAGCTAAACAGACTCGATAACTCCACGGTGACGTTTTGGTGAATTTACTGAAGGATTTGTGAAAATGATATACAAAAATAATGCAGTTGTAAGTTATTAATACAAACACAGACGTAAACCTGTTAGCATATTAGCTAATTATGTTACGATAGCACATGCAAATATGCATGAAAACCCTCCTATAGACTTTCACATGTGGGACGGTTTAGTAATTATGAATTGTTTGTTATATTGTAAAACTTGCAAACGTTGCTTGGAGTGATGAATGAAGAAACCATAAGAGTAGTTACGCTATGGACGGCTAGAAAAGTGGTTCTCAAACTTTTTTCAGTGTATTTTTTTTTTTTTTCAAGTACCCCCTAATGAGAGCAAAGCATTTTTGGTTGAAAAAAAGAGATAAGGAAGTAAAATATAGCACTACGTCATCAGTTTCTGATTTATTAAATTGGATAACAGTGCAAAATATTGCTCATTTGTAGTGGTCTTTCTTGAACTATTTGGAAAAAAAGATATAAAAATAACTAAAAACTTGTTGAAAAATAAACAAGTGATTCAATTATAAATAAATATTTCCACACATAGAAGTAATCATCAACTTAAAGTGCCCTCTTTGGGGATTGTAATAGAGATCCATCTGGATTCATGAACGTAATTCTAAACATTTCTTCACAAAAAATAAATCATTAACGTCAATATTTATGGAACATGTCCACAAAAAATCTAGCTGTCAACACTGAATATTGCATTGTTGTATTTTTTTTCACAGTTTATGAGCTTACATTCATATTTTGTTGAAGTATTATTCAATAAATATAAAGGATTTTTGAATTGTTGCTATTTTTAGAATATTTTTTTAAAATTCTCACGTACCCCTTGGCATACCTTCAAGTACCCCCAGGGGTACGCGTACCCCCATTTGAGAACCACTTGGCTAGAAGACTAAACAACCCATTGGTTGTAAAAAAAAAAATTGCAAACTCATCCAAAAGATGGTGCCATAACGCACACCACAAAACACCTTTCAAATGTTTTTGCCTGTTTTTAGGGACCGAATGTCCCTTTGGGACAGAGGACCCCATTGAATTTCTAGCGTTTTATTCTTTCTTTCTTTCTTTCATGTATTTTCATTCTGACTTATATCTGTCAGTAAACATGTTATGGAAGATAAAAACTACAACATTTATAGTACTAAGTAGTTCTAACTTATATCTGTCAGTAGTCACGTTATGGAAGGTAAAAACTACAACATTTATAATAAAAAGTACTGTATAGTTCTAATTTATATCTGTCAGTAGACACGTTATGGAAGGTAAAAAGTACAACACAATAGTTTTAATAACCTTGGATAAATAAAAGTGGTATCAAGACAACTTCGAAGGTGCGCTTTCCTTTATATTTTATATTTTTAGTCGACTAAAATGTTGAGGAATGTAGTCCACCAAAACTAAATTAATTTAGATGACTAAGACTAAATTAAAAACTGCTGTCAGAATTAACACTGGTTTCATGACAGTTATGTTTGATTTTTTTTAAATATTGATTATTATTATCATTATTATTGTTTTTTAATTATTTGGTAGCATTGAATAAAAACGTTCTTGGAAGACTACCTTTGCGTAGTTAAAAAAAAAAATCAAAAACTCAATATTTTCTATGAATGAAAAAAAACTCTCCTTATTTTCTATTTTTCTGTATTGATTATTATTATTGTTTATTATGTATAATTGTCGAATAAATAGCCCAGAAAAAGGTCTTTACTTGAAGCCATTGATGGAATGAATCAATCAATTAATCACAGCACGCCCTCTGGTGGTGACGTCAATCAGATTTTGTTCCCTTAAACGTAGCCCAGTGCTAGGGTACCAAAAGGGGCGGGGCTTAACAGTGCAACTTTTACAGAAGGAAATTAGCTTTGATGTTGTGACGTCATGCTGTGTCGCTGGCTTTAGCTCCGCCTTCACTTCCTCTCGTATTCATAATATTATTATTATTATTATTATTATGTTCTTTTCGTACTCAGGTTCTCTCATTCTCTCATGCTGGGCCCATCTGGCATGCACCCCACTGGCATCCCTCACCCCGCCATAGTGCCCCCTTCTGGCAAGCAAGAGCATGAGCAGTACGACAGAGGCATGTACACGTAAGTACTTCAAACCTGTTTATTTACATAAGTACTTTAAAAGTGTTTACATCCACATAAGTACTGTAGAAGTGTTTATTCAAGTAAGTACATTAGAAGTGTTTATTCACATAAGTACTTTAGAAGTGTTTATTCATGTACGTACTTTAAAAGTGTTTATTAGCGTAAGTACTTTAATATAATTTATACACATCACTACTTTAAATGTATTTATACACATTAGTACTACGATATATTTGTACACCTGAGTACTTTAGAAGGACTTATACACATAACTTCTTTAGAAGTAATTATACACATAAGTACTTTAAACGTATGTATGCACATAAGTACTTTGAATTGATTTGCACACATTAGTACTTTGGATGCATTTCTACACATAAGTACTTTGGATGTACAGTAACTATACACACGTAACTTTGATGTATTTGTACATGTAAGTACTTTGAATAGATTTATACACATAAGTACTTTGGATGTATTTATACATGTAAGTCATTTGGATGTATTTATTCACATAAGTCCTTTGGATGTATTTATAAACCGACATACTTTGGATGTATTTATACACAAAAGTACTTTACATAGGTACTTTGGCTGTATTTATACATGTCAGTACTTTAGATGTATTTATACATGTACATATTTCGGATACATTTATGCATATGAGTACTTTTGATTTATTTATACACATGCGTACTTTGGATGTATTCATACATAGGTACTTTGGATGTATTTATACATATACATATTTCGGATACATTTATGCATATGAGTACTTTGGATTTATTTATACACATGCGTACTTTGGATGTATTCATACATAGGTACTTTGGATGTATTTTTACAAAGAAGTACTTTGGATGTATTTTTACAATCCAATCCAATCCACTTTATTTATATAGCACATTTAAACAACAATAACGTTTCCAAAGTGCTGCACAGCCATGTTAAAAACAATATTATGCTCCACCAATGACTGAATAAAACAAAAAATGAATAAAAATAAAACCAATAAAAACAATATAAAAACAAATATGATTAAAAACTATTTTAAAGGGTAAAATCAAATAAAACAGTAAAATAAAAATAAAAGTGTATGAAAAACACAGAGGACAACAGAGGACCACACAACTCACGTAGTGTTAAAAGCCAAAGAATAAAAGTGGGTCTTAAGACGAGACTTAAAACACTCCACTGTGGAAGCAGTTTTATACAAAAGAGTATTTTGGATGTATTTTTACAAAGAAGTACTTTGGATTTATTTTTACAAAGAAGTGCTTTGGATGTATTTTTACAAAGAAGTACTTTGGATGTATTTATACACAAAAGTACTTTACATAAGTACTTTAGCTGTATTCATACATGTCACTACTTAAGACATATTTATTCATTTAAATATTTCGGATACATTTATACAAAAGAGTACTTGGATGTATTTATACACATAGGTACTTCAAAAGTATTTTTACAAATAAGTACTTTGGATGTATTTATCCACATAAGTACTTTGGATGTATTTATCCACCCAAGTACTTTGGATGTATTTATCCACACAAGTACTTTGGATGTATTTATACACTTAAGTACTTTAAATAAGTACATAGGCGGTATTTATACATGTAAGTACTTTAGATGTATTTATACATATAGATATTTTGCATACATTTATACATATGAGTACTTTGGATGTATACACATAGGTACTTTGGATGTATTTATTCACATAAATACTTTGGATGTATTTATACACATAAGTACTTTGGATGTATTTATCCACCCAAGTACTTTGGATGTATTTATCCACACAAGTACTTTGGATGTATTTATACACTTAAGTACTTTAAATAAGTACATAGGCGGTATTTATACATGTAAGTACTTTAGATGTATTTATACATATAGATATTTTGCATACATTTATACTTTGGATGTATACACATAGGTACTTTGGATGTATTTATCCACCCAAGTACTTTGGATGTATTTATCCACACAAGTACTTTGGATGTATTTATACACTTAAGTACTTTAAATAAGTACATAGGCGGTATTTATACATGTAAGTACTTTAGATGTATTTATACATATAGATATTTTGCATACATTTATACATATGAGTACTTTGGATGTATACACATAGGTACTTTGGATGTATTTATTCACATAAATACTTTGGATGTATTTATACACATAAGTACTTTGTATGTACTTATACACAAAACTACTTTACAAAAGTACGTTGGCTGTATTCATACATGTCAATACTTTGGATGTATTTTTACACATGTGTACTTTGGATGTATTTTTACAAGGAAGTACTTTGGATGTACTTACACACATAGGTACTTTGGATGTATTTTTACAAAGAAGTACTTTGGATGTATTTATACACATGCGTATTTCAGATGTATATATATACACAGGTACGTTGGATGTATTTTTACAAAGAAGTACTTTGGATATATTTACACACACATGTACTTTGGATGTATTTTTACACAGAAGTACTTTGGATGTATTTACACACACGAGTACTTTGGATGTATTTCCACAAAGAAGTACTTAGAATGTATTTATACACTTAAGTACTTTAAATAAGTACTTAGGCCGTATTTATACATGTAAGTATTTTAGATGTATTTATACATATGGATATTTTGCATACATTTATACATGTAAGTACTTTGGATGTATTTATACACATTAGTACTTTGGATGCATTTCTACACGTAAGTACTTTGGATGTACAGTAATTATACACAAGTAACTTTGATGTATTTGTACATATAAGTACTTTGAATGGATTTATACACATAATTACTTTGGATATATTTATCCACATAAATCCTTTAGATGTATTTATACACCAACGTACTTTGGATGTATTTATACACATAGGCACTTCGGATGTATTTATACACAAAAGTACTTTACGTAAGTACTTGGGCTGTTTTTTACACATAAGTAATTTTGGACGTATTTATACACAAAAGTACTTTACATAGGTACTTTGGCTGTATTTATACATGTCAGTACTTTAGATGTATTTATACATTTACATATTTTGGATACATTTATACATATGAGTACTTTGGATTTATTTATACATATGCATACTTTGGATGTATTCATACATAGGTACTTTGGATGTATTTTTACAAAGAAGTACTTTGGATTTATTTTTACAAAGAAGTACTTTGGATGTATTTATACACATAAGTACTTTTTATGTATTTTTACACTTAAGTACTTTGGATGTATTTATACACAAAAGTACTATAAATAAGTACTTTAGCTGTATTCATACATGTCACTACTTTAGACGTATTTATGCATATAAATATTTTGGATACATTTATACAAAAGAGTATTTTGGATGTATTTTTACAAAGAAGTACTTTGGATGTATTTTTACAAAGAAGTACATTGGATGTATTTTTACAAAGAAGTACATTGGCTGTATTTATACACATAAGTACTTTTTATGTATTTTTACACTTAAGTACTTTGGATGTATTTATACATAAAAGTACTTTAAATAAGTACTTTAGCTGTATTCATACATGTCAGTACTTTAGACACATTTATGCATATAAATATTTTGGATACATTTATACAAAAGAGTACTTTGGATGTATTTTTACAAATAAGTACTTTGGATGTATTTATACACATAAGTACTTTGGATGTATTTATCCACACAAGTACTTTGGATGTATTTATACACTTAAGTACTTTAAATAAGTACTTAGGCGGTATTTATACATGTAAGTACTTTAGATGTATTTATACATATAGATATTTTGCATACATTTATACTTTGGATGTATACACATAGGTACTTTGGATGTATTTATTCACATAAATACTTTGGATGTATTTATACACATAAGTACTTTGTATGTACTTATACACATAACTACTTTACAAAAGTACTTTGGCTGTATTTATACATGTCAGTACTTTGGATGTATTTATACACATGCGTACTTTGGATGTATTTTTACAGAGAAGTACTTTGAATGTACTTACACACATAGGTACTTTGGATGCATTTTTACAAAGAAGTACTTTGGATATATTTACACACACATGTACTTTGGATGTACTTTTACACAGAAGTACTTTGGATGTATTTACACACACGAGTACTTTAGATGTATTTATACAAAGAAGTACTTTGGATGCATTCAGGCAGATAGTTGTTGACACACTTTCAACAGATCGCACAAAAAGCAGTGTGTTAGCATTTTGCATGTAGCATGGCCATTGTCTCAGTGTTAGTGTTGTGTAACACTGACCTCCAGCAAGGCTCACCCCGCATTTCCACTGGATGCCAAGCGGCCGTTTTTGACCTTTGGTCCTCCCCCGGCCTTCCTCCGAATGTTCTGTTGTTTGTGTTAAAGTGGCCCAGCTAGCAGCAAACCAAGGTTCTATCACCAGTGTATACTTACATGTGCCACCTGTAGGGGGAGCCCACCTGCAAGTACTTGACAAGGTTGTCACCTGTTCCCCCAGGAAGCCCCAGGTGGACGCCAAGCGGGAGAAGGAGCCCAAGAAGGCGGTGATCAAGAAGCCGCTGAACGCCTTCATGCTCTACATGAAGGAAATGAGGGCAAAGGTCATCGCCGAGTGCACGCTCAAGGAAAGCGCCGCCATCAACCAGATTCTTGGACGCAGGGTGAGACTTTCATCACTATGATGTCATATTTATCACAATATACTGGATAACATACTGTTCAAAACAATACAGTGTTAAATGTACAATACTGTCAAAAATAAGTATTTAACAAGTCAGTCAAAAATCATATTTACTGTACTGTCAGATGGTAATTTAATTAAAAGGAAATAAACTTTATTCATCTCACAATGGGAAGGAAAAAAGGTAAACATGTATTTTACAATACAGAAGTACCCTGCCTTCCCACAGCAAAAACATATTTCACAGTACAGCCAAACTGTTTTTACTAGACAGCAAAACATATTACATGATACAGTACTGTAAAAATGTATTTTAAAATTCAACAAAACTATTTTTACTATACAGTAAAACATATTTTATAAACCAATACTGTTAAAATGTATTTTAAAATACAGCAGAAGTGTTTTTACTATACAGTAAAACATATTACATGATAAAATATTGTAAAAATGTATTTTAAGATACAGTCAAACTATTTTTGCTATACAGTAAAAACATATTTTATACTACAAAACTGTAAAAATGTATTTTAAATTTCAGCAAAACTATTCTTAATATACAGTAAAAAATATTTTATTATACATTACTCTTGAAATGTATTTTAAAATACAGCAGAAGTATTTTTACTATACAGTAAAAACATATTTTATAATACAATACTGTAAAAATGTATTTTAAAATTCAGCAAAACTCTTTTACTATACAGTAAAAAATATTTTATTATTCAATACTGTTAAAATGTATTTTAAAATACAGCAGAAGTATTTTTACATTACAGTAAAACATATTACATGCTAAAGTACTGTAAAAATGTATTTCAAGATACAGTAAAACTATTTTTACTATACAGTGAAAACATATTTTATAATAAAATACTGTAAAAATGTATTTTAAGATACAGTACAACCATTTTTACTATACAGTAAAACATACTCTATAATACAATACTGTAAAGCGTATTTCAAAACACAGCAAAACTATTTTTACTATACAGTAAAAAATATTTTATTATACAATACTGTTAAAATGTACTTTAAAATACAGCAGAAGTATTTTTACTATACAGTAAAACATATTACATGATACATTAATGTGAAAATGTATTTTAAGGGACAGTAAAACTGTTTTTATTATACAGTAAAACATATTTTCTAGTACAATACTGTAAGGCGTACCTCAAAATACAGCAAAACTATTTTCACTATACAGCAAAAAATATCTTATTATACGATACTGTTAAAATGTATTTTAAAATACAGCAGAAGTATTTCTACTATACAGTAAAACATATTACATGATACAGTAATGTAAAAATGTATTTTAAGATACAGTAAAACTATTTTTACTATACAGTAAAAAACATATTTTATAATACAATACTGTAAAAATTTATTTTAAGATACAGTAAAAATATTTTCACTATACAGTAAAACATATTTTATAATACAATACTGTAAAGCATATCTCAAAATACAGCAAAACTATTTTTACTACACAGTGAAAAATATTTCTTTATACAATACTGTTATAATGTATTTTAAAAGACAGCAGAAGTATTTTTACTATACACTAAAACATATTACATGATAAAGTACTGTAAAAAATATTTTAAGATACAGTAAAACTATTTTTATTGTACAGTAAAAAACTTAGTTTATAATACTATACCGTAAAAATGTATTTTAAGATAGAATAAAACTAGTTTTACTATACAGTAAAACATTTTATGATACAATACTGTAAAGCGTATCTCAAAATACAGCAAAACTATTTTCACTATACAGTAAAAAAAAATATTTTATAATACAATACTGTAAAAATGTATTATTTTTACTATACAGTAAAACATATTACATGATACAGTACTGTAAAAATGTATTTTAAGATACAGTAAAACTATTTGTATTATACAGTAAAAAACATATTTTATAATACAATACTGTAAAAAAAAGCTCCTCGGTGGCAAGGCCCCAGGGGTGGATGAGGTCCGCCCGGAGTTCCTAAAGGCTCTGGATGCTGTGAGGCTGTCTTGGTTGACAAGACTCTGCAGCATCGCGTGGACATCGGGGGCGGTACCTCTGGATTGGCAGACCGGGGTGGTGGTTCCTCTCTTTAAGAAGGGGGACCGGAGGATGTGTTCCAACTATGGTGGGATCACACTCCTCAGCCTTCCCGGTAAGGTTTATTCAGGTGTACTGGAGAGGAGGCTACGCCGGATAGTCCAACCTCGGATTCAGGAGGAACAGTGTGGTTTTCGTCCTGGTCGTGGAACTGTGGACCAGCTCTATATTCTCGGCAGGGTTCTTGAGGGTGCATGGGAGTTTGCCCAACCAGTCTACATGTGCTTTGTGGACTTGGAGAAGGCATTGGACCGTGTCCCTCGGGAAGTCCTGTGGGGAGTGCTCAGAGAGTATGGGGTATCGGACTGTCTTATTGTGGCGGTCCGCTCCCTGTACGATCAGTGCCAGAGCTTGGTCCGCATTGACGGCAGTAAATCGAACACATTTCCAGTGAGGGTTGGACTCCGCCAAGGCTGTCCTTTGTCACCCATTCTGTTCATAACTTTTATGGAGAGAATTTCTAGGCGCAGTCAAGGCGTTGAGGGGTTCCGGTTTGGTGACCGCAGGATTAGGTCTCTGCTTTTTGCAGATGATGTGGTCCTGATGGCTTCATCTGACCGGGATCTTCAGCTCTCACTGGATCGGTGAAGCGACCGGAATGAGAATCAGCACCTCCAAGTCCGAGTCCATGGTTCTCGCCCGGAAAAGGGTGGAATGCCATCTCCGGGTTGGGGAGGAGACCCTGCCCCAAGTGGAGGAGTTCAAGTACCTAGGAGTCTTGTTCACGAGTGAGGGAAGAGTGGATCGTGAGATCGACAGGCGGATCGGTGCGGCGTCTTCAGTAATGCGGACGTTGTACCGATCCGTTGTGGTGAAGAAGGAGCTGAGCCGGAAGGCAAAGCTCTCAATTTACCGGTCGATCTACGTTCCCATCCTCACCTATGGTCATGAGCTTTGGGTCATGACCGAAAGGATAAGATCACGGGTACAAGCGGCCGAAATGAGTTTCCTCCGCCGTGTGGCGGGGCTCTCCCTTAGAGATAGGGTGAGAAGCTCTGCCATCCGGGAGGAACTCAAAGTAAAGCCGCTGCTCCTCCACATGGAGAGGAGCCAGATGAGGTGGTTCGGGCATCTGGTCAGGATGCCACCCGAACGCCTCCCTAGGGAGGTGTTTAGGGCACATCCAACCGGTAGGAGGCCACGGGGAAGACCCAGGACACGTTGGGAAGACTATGTCTCCCGGCTGGCCTGGGAACGCCTCGGGATCCCCCGGGAAGAGCTGGACGAAGTTGCTGGGGAGAGGGAAGTCTGGGTTTCCCTGCTTAGGCTGCTGCCCCCGCGACCCGACCTCGGATAAGCGGAAGAAGATGGATGGATGGATGGATACTGTAAAAATGTATTTTAAGATACAGTAAAACTATTTTTATTATACAGTAAAATGTATTTTATAATACAATACTGTAAAGCGTATTACAAAATACAGCAAAAATATACAGTAAAAATATTCAATGATACAACATTGTAAAAAAAAAAGTATTTTTAAATACAGCAAAAGTAGTTTTGCTATATAGTAAAATATATTTTACTATAGAGTACTGTGGAAAAAAATATTTTAAAATACAACAAGAGTATTTTTACTATTCACTTAAATGTATTTTATAATACAATACTGTAGAAGGGTATTTTAAAATACAGCAAAAATATTTTTACTATTCTGTAAAATCCATCCATCCATCCATCCATCCATTTTCTACCACTTGTCCCTTATTGGGGTCAGTAAAATGCATTTTATAATACAATTCTATAAAAATGTATTTTAAAATACAGCAACAATATTTGTACTATACAGTAGAACACATTTCATAATACAATACTGTAAAATGTACGGTAAAATGTTGCAAAATTATTTTTACTAAATATTAGAACACATTTTTTAATACAATACTGTAAAAAAATATTTAAAAAAACAGCAAAAGTATTTTTACAATATAGTAAAACATATTACATGACACAGCACGGTAAAAATGTATTTTAAGATACAGTAAAACTATTTTTACTATACATTAAAACATATTTTATAATACAATACTGTAAAATGTATTTCAAAATACAGCAAAACTATTTTTACTGTACAGTATAAATACTTTATGATACAACGCTGCAAGAAAAGTATTTTATAATACAGCAAAATTATTTTTGGTATATGGTAAAACATATTTTATAATAGAATATTGTAAAAATCTATTTTAAAATACATCAAAAATATTTTTACTCTCCACATTTTATTATACAATACTGTAAAATGTACTGTAAAATAAGAATTTTTATTAGATATTACAACATATTTAATGATACAATACTGTAAAAATTATTTTAAAATACAGCAAAAGTATTTTTACTATACAGTAAAACATATTACATGATACAGTACTGTAAAAATGTATTTTAAGATACAGTAAAACAATTTTTACTGTACAGTAAAAATGATGTTACAATACAACACTGTAAAACGTATTTCAAAATACAGCAAAACTATTTTTACTATATAGTGAAACATATTTTATAATATAATACTGTGAAAAGGTATTTTAAACAGCAAAACTGTTTTCATACTCAGTAAAACATGTTCAATATTGTAAAACTGTATTTTAAATATACAGCAAAAATATTTTTGCTGTATATTTAAAACTGTTTTCATACACAGTAAAACATGTTCAATATTGTAAAACTGTATTTTAGATATACAGCAAAAATATTTTTGCTATACGGTAAGACAATATTTTATAAAACAATACAAATGTATTTTAAAATACAGCAAAAATATTTTACTATACAGTAAGTCGCATTTTTATAATAAAATACTATAAAAATGTATTTTAAAATACAGCAAAACTATTTTTACTAAAAAGCAAAACACATTTTATAATACAACACTGTAAAATATAGCAAAAGTATTTTTACTAAATATTAGAACATATTTAATGATACAATACTGTAAAAAATTATTTTTGAAATACAGCAAAAGTATTTTTACTGTACAGCAAAACATATTTCATAATACAATACTGTAAAATGAACTGTAAAATACAGCAAAAGTATTTTTACTAAACATTACAAAATATTTAATGAGGAAATACTGTAAAAAATATTTTTAAAATACAGCAAAATTACTTTTATTATATAGTAAAATATATTTTATAATACAATACTGTAAAAAAGGTATCCAAAAATATAGCAGAAAAATATATTGTAATACAATAGAATAATTCACAATATTCCAATACAACAAAAATATTTTGTTGACAATCAATAACAGAAATAAATCAAATAAATAAATCATCAAAAATCTAATCAATTTTTTTTTTTGCCAAGTCATTGTTTTATAATTGACTTCTCCAATGTGTGTGAGTGTGTGTGTGTGTGTGTGTGTGTGTGTGTGTGTGTGTGTGTGTGTGTGTGTGTGTGTGTGTGTGTGTGTGTGTGTGTGTGTGTGTGTGTGTGTGTGTGTGTGTGTGTGTGTGTGTAGTGGCATGCGTTGAGCCGTGAGGAGCAGGCTAAATACTACGAGTTGGCGCGTAAGGAGAGACAACTTCACATGCAACTTTATCCCACCTGGTCTGCACGAGACAACTATGTAAGACTTCACACACACGCACACACACACACACACACACACACACTGACTCACTCACTCACACACATCAGTGGGCGCATGTGTTGTGTTGTATCGTGCGTGTGTGTGCGTCCTGCTGTGTTAAGTGTGCTGTTGACCCTCTTGCAGGAGGCGGGCCTTAGCGGGGTCCAGAGTAAAGCTGATTGGGTAGGGACTCGTCTTGTGGGTGTGTCTGCCTCTGTGGGGGGTGTACCAGTCTTCTGAGGCATGAAAGGGATTGCATGTTGCCATGGTTACCAGCACCATTAAGACAGTCAAGACTTTCAGGACACTTGATTAGGAACACCTGAACCGCCAATCATCATGGATACATATGATGTCATAGTTGATATAGTACCATATTCCAAACAATACCATGCTCCAAACAATACCATATTCCAAACAATACCATGCTCCAAACAATACCATGTTCCAAACAATACTATACTCCAAACAATACCGTATTCCAAACAATACCATATTCCAAACAATACCATGCTCCAAACAATACCATATTCCAAACAATACCATGCTCCAAACAATACCATGATCCAAATAATAACATACTCCAAACAATACCATATTCCAAACAATACCATGTTCCAAACAATACCATATTCCAAACAATACCATATTCCAAACAATACCATGATCCAAAAAATAACATACTCCAAACAATACCATATTCCAAACAATACCATGTTCCAAACAATACCATATTCCAAACAATACCATGTTCCAAACAATACCATATGTTGTATAGTGCTAAATAAGCGTGACAAAAGTACCACAAACATGACTTTCACTTCACCAACATTTAAAAGTGATAAATAAAATGCAGAATTGTTGCTCTTGCCACCCGCTGGCCTTCATTTAAAAAAAACTACAACTGTTGCCTACAGTTTTTTTACCCAATGAGATATCATAGAAGTAATTTGCCTTTGTAAAACACAGAATAGTAATCATTCAATGTGTGATGACGTAATCTTGAATAATAATCATTAATTGTGGAATGCAATCATTATGAATAAAAATTCAATGTGAAATTAAATAATTATGAATAATGAGGATTCAATGTATACATGAAATAGTTAAGAAAAAGAATAATAATATGAATAATAATTATTAATCATATTGTTTCAAAGTGTAATGATATGCCACAACTGTGAGGTGGGACGGACTATCTTGACAAAGACAAAATGCTCACTAAGACAGATTTGGTGAACAAATTTTGAGAGGAATAGGTCTTTTGTGTATATAGTAAAAGTTGTGCGTCTTTGGGTTCAACTCATGAAAAATGGGAGCAAAAACAAAAGTGTTGCGTTTATATTTGTGTTCAGTGTAGTTATGAAGAATATTTAAATGTTTGATGAAATAATTATAATTAATAATAATTCAATGTGTGATGACATAATTATAAAAATTAATAATTCAATGTGGGATGAAGTATTGTATTGAACTGACTATTAAAAGGCTATAGAAGGGTGTTTTAATAAGGTTTTAAAGGGCTTAAGTATTTAAAAATTGCTTTAAAGGTGTTTAAGAATTGCTTTAAAAATGTTTAAAGGTATTTGAAAAGAGTTTAAAATTGTAAAAAAAAAAAGTAGTTTCAAGTATTTAGAACGTTTTAAAAAATATTTTACAAAATTGCTTAAGTGTTTAAAAGTTTCTTATAAAAGTGTTTTAAAAAGTTTAAAAATATTTTAGAAAATTGGTGAAGTGCTTTTGAAAAATAGTGTTTTAAACAGTTGAAAAAAGTAGTTTTCAAAAAGTGCTTTCAGAGAGTTTAACATGTTTTTTGTTACAGTGTTTTTAATAATATTAATGTTTAATAGCTGTTTAAGAATTGCTTTAAAAGTGTTTAAAGGTGTTTAAAAATAGTTTAAAGTTGTTTAAAAAAGTTGTTTCAAGTGTTTAGAAAGTTAAAAAATGTATTTAAAAAATTGCTAAAGTGTTTAAAAGATGTTTAAAAAAAGTTTTTTAAAAAGGTTAAAAATATTTTTTTAAATTGGTGAAGTGGTTTTAAAAAATAGTATTTTAAACAGTTGAAAAAAGTAGTTTTTTAAAAAGTGCTTTAAGACAGTTAAACATGTTTTTGGTGACAGTGTTTTTTGATCATTTTAGTGTTTAAAATATGTTTAAGAATTGCTTTAAAAGTGTTTAAAGGTGTTTAAATATAGTGCAAAGTTGTTTAAAAAAAGGAGTTTCAAGTGTTTAGAAAATTTTAAAATATATTTAAAAATTGCTAAAGTGTTTAAAAGATGTTTGAAAAAAGTGTTTTGAAAAGTTTTAAAATATTTTTGAAAATTGGTTGAGTGGATTAAAAATAGTGTTTGAAGAGTTGAAAAAAGTAGTTTTTAAAAAGTGCTTTCATAAAGTTAAACATGTTTTGTTACTGTGTTTTTAATTATTTCAGTTTTTAAAAGATGTTTAAAAAGTGTTTTGAAAAGTTTAAAAATATTTTTGAAAGCTAGTGAAGTCGTTTTAAAAAATTGGGTTTTAAACAGTTGAAAAAAGTAGTTTTTAAAAGGTGCTTTTAAAGAGTTGAACATGTTTTTTGTAACAGTATTTTTAATAATTTAAGTGTTTAAAAGATGTTTAAAAAGTGTTTTGAAAAGTTTAAAAATAATTTGAAAATTGGCAAAGTGGATTAAAAATAGTTTTTTAAACAGTTGAAAAAAGTAGTTTTTAAAAAGTGCTTTCAGGGAGTTAAACATGTTTTTGTCACAGTGTTTTTAATAATTTAAGTGTTTGAAAAATGTTTAAAAAAGTTTTAAAACATTTTTAAATATTTTTGAAAAATGGTTGAGGTGGATAAAAAATAGTGTTTCAAACAGTTGAAAAAAATAAGTTTTTAAAAAGTGCTTCCAGAAAGTTAAACATGTTTTTGTTACAGTGTTTAATAATTTAAGTGTTTAAAAGATGTTTTAAAAAAGTGTAAAAATATTTGGGAAAATTGGTGAAGTGGATAAAAAATAGTGTTTTAAACAGTTAAAAAAGTTTTTTTTATAAAAGTGCTTTCAGAGAGTTAAACACGTTTTTGTTAGTGTTTTTAATCATTTACAATATTCCAATATAAAAAAATATTTTGTTGACAATCAATAACATAATCATATCAAATAAATAAATCATCAAAGTCTAATAATTTTCAATCGTTTTTAAAGTGGTTTAAAATTGTTTAAAAAGTGTCAAATGTGTTTTCAAATGTTTTAGAGCTTCTAAAAAAGTGTTCAAACACTAAAAATGTTCATAAAGGCTCAAATGATTTTTGTGAGTTAAACATGATTTAAAATGCGTTTTTAAAATGTCTTGAACATTTTTTTTTTTTAAGTGCCCAACAAGTATTTCAAAATTGCTTGAAAAATGTTAGAAAACATTTTAAAAATGTGTTTTAAAATTTTTTTTCAAAAACAGTTTTTGGGTCTTAAGAAGGACTTTGTTCAGTAAAATATTTATAAGTTGGTACAAGTGAGCATTTTTGTGTTTTGTAGGAAAGTTGTATTGTTAGACGGTTGCTGCTGGGTTCCTAATGAAGTGTCCAATGTGTGTAGTTGTGTAAAAATGTGTGATTGTGTTTGGGGGGGAAAAGCAGGAGTCGTTGAAAAGTTGTGTTGTCATTTAGGGCAAGAAGAAAAGGAGGAAAAGGGACAAGCAGCAGGACTCCAACTCAGGTACACTTTTTTTTTTTTTTTTTTTACGTGTACGCTATTTTTATTTTTCTCCAGAAGCTAAGCTAACATGGTGTTTAATCATGCTAACATCACGTTAACATCTTGCAAACATCGCGCTAAAATTATGCAAAGATCATGAAAACATCATGCTAACATTGTGCTAACATCACGTTAACATCATGCTAACATCGCGCTAGCATGATGCTAACATCGCGCTAACCTCATGCTAACATCGTGCTAACATGATGCTAGCATCACGTTGACATCATGCTAATATCACGCTAACATCATGCTAACATCGTGCTAACATGATGCTAACATCACGTTAACATCCTGCAAACTTAGTGCTAAAATGATGTAAACAACATGCTATCATTGTGCTAACATGATGCTAAGATCACGTTAACATCTTGCTAACATCAGGTTAACATCATGCTAACATTGTGCAAACATGATGCTAACATCGCGCTAACATGATGCTATCATCATGCTAACATGATCCTAACATCACATTAACATCATGCAAACATGGCGCTAACATGATGCTAACATCGCACTAACCTGGTGCTAACATCACATTAACATCCTGCAAACATGGCGCTAAAATGATGCAAACATCATGTAAACATCCTGCTAACATTGTGCTAAAATTATGCTAAAATCATGCTAACATGATGCTAATATCATGCTAACATGATGCTAGCATCTTGTTAACATCATGCTAACATTGCGCTAGCATCATACTAACATTGCGTTGTGGTTTGTTTTGTGGTTTGTGCAGCCCTTTGAGACACTAGTGATTTAGAGCGACATAAATAATCATTGATTGATTGCGCTAACATGATACTAACATTGCACAAAAATGATGCTAACATTGTGCTAACATCACGTTAACATCCTGCAAACATGGCGCTAAAATGATATAATCATCATGTAAACATGATGTTAACATTTTGCTAACATGATGCTAACATCACATTAACATTGTGCTAACATCACGTAAACATGATGCTAACATGATGTTAACATCACGCTAACAGGATGCTAACATTGCGCTAACATTATGCTAACATTGCGCTAACATGATGCCATCATTGCGCTAACATGATGCAAACATCGCGCTAACATGATGCTAACAATGCGCTAACATGATGCTAACATTGTGTTACGACACCGCCTGCTTACATTTTTACTGAGCATCAAACACATCTGATAGTTAAAATAATTCCAGAATTAGGAAGAATTATATTGATTTTGTTCTTTCAATTTGATTTTCTTTAGCTTTGAATTTAATGACACTTTTGTTTACTTTCCTGTCTGAAGAAGCTACTAACAAAGGTCACTAACATTGTGTGGGTGCTTGTAAAGAAAGCTACTAACATTTCCTGTGAATGTCCGCCATGTTGATTCTTCTTCTTCTTCCTCTTCTTCCTCTTCTTGCCGATGTTTGCATGCGTTTGGCTCAGACTTGGGTTCCCCCAAGAAATGTCGAGCTCGCTTTGGCCTCCAGCAGCAAACCGACTGGTGCGGTCCCTGCAGGTGTGTACTCTGCAAGTGCAAAAGAGCAGTTAGCTTAGCCACTTAGCCATCGCTAATAGCAAGGGTTAGCCCCGCCCCCTCTTCCCTCCAAAGTCAACTTTCCCACTTCCTGTGCTTCCAAACATGCTCGGCTGTTTTCTTAAAGCTACGCTAAGCTAAACTGTGCTAATAAACTCACTTCTTTGTCTTTGATTTGCATGAAATATTTGCTCGACTGTAATGGTCACTTACATTTAATAACGTACTTTAACATGGACTTTTGTTTTAATGGAAATAAAGTTGTTTAAAAATATGTTTTATTATATACGTATATATTACATATATGTATGTATGTATATATATATATGTATATTTATATACATATGTGTGTATATACAGAGTATGTATGTATATATATATATACATACATATATACACAAATATACAAAAACTTACATACATATGTATGTATATACTGTATACACATACATATATATGCACACACATATATATATATATACATACATACATACAGTGGATATACATATATACATACATATATAAACATACATACATATATATGGATACATACATATATATATATATACATACATATGGTACATATACATACACATATATATATATACATATATATACATACATATATGCATACATACAGTTTATATAAATACATCTATACAATCATCAGGAGATCTCCTGATGATTGAGGGAAGCCCTCATGAAACAGTTCTGTAGAGATGAAGTAGTCTTGTGATTTTTCCCACACCTACATATTGCGCTCTACCACGGTATCGAGCACTATTCTCTGGATAATCCAATCAAGATACATACATATATACATTCATACATACATATATACATGCATATATACATACTTACAGTACATATACATACATATATACATAAATATATATACATATATACATACATACGGTACATACACATACATACATATATATACATGTATATATACATACATATATACATACATACAGTTTCTATAAATACATATATACATACATACATATATACATACATATATATACATATACGTACATATATGAATAAATAAAGTACTACCTAATCTAATATATATACATACATACAGTACAAATATACATACATATATATATATACATATACATACATACAGTACGTATATATACATACATATATATATACATACATACAGTATATATATACTGTATGTATATACATACATATACATACATACAGTACATATATATATCTATACATACAAACAGTACATATACATACATACTTATTTATACATATATACATACATATATATACATACATACATACAGTACATATACATACATATATACATGCATACAGTGCATATACATACATACTTATTTATACATATATATATACATACATACAGTACATATACATACATATATACATACATACAGTACATATAAATACATACTTATTTATACATATATACATACATATATATACATATACATACATACAGTACATATACATACATACTTATTTATACATATTTACATACATATATACATATACATACACACATATATACATACATATATATATATAAATACACATATACATATATACATACATATATATGTGTGTATATATGTATATATATATATATACACACACTTGAGTGTACTGATTGTTATGTATGTGAGTATGCTGATGATGATTTATGTATTCACAGATAACTGTGTGTGACTGTCCCTCCCTAGGAGGAAGAAGAAGTGCATTCGCTTCCATCAAGGAGGACGCTGCTCCAGTCCAACTTGTTCACATTTAACTCCGCCCCCTTACCACCAGCGGCCCCTCTCGCCCACCCCCCCGTGCAAGGTCGCCCCGAAACGCACTCGCCCGCCACAGTCAAAGTTCAGCGACCTCTGACCTTCGCGCGGCGGAGACGCCGTTTCCCTGGCAACGTGAGGGAACTTGTCAAGATATTTAAGATGTAAATATCACAAACATTTTGTCATATTAGCAACATCTGCGTGCCATTACGTTTCAGGGCTTCTAATGAGCTCAAATGTTACAAATCAGGTGTTGTAGTGCCTCCTAGTGCTTCATTGTGCAACTACAACTTGACTGCACGTTTGCCTTTTCTGTTCCAAGTCCTTGTGTGCGTGTGGGCGTGCACGTGCATGACAATCGCCTTCATAACACAAATGTCTGGACCAACTCATCGTATATTTTATTTTTTATTTGTGTATTTTTGTACTGCCTGAAGGGTAGGAAAGCATTTTGTTTTGTTTGTTACTTTTAAAAAGGTTGCAGCTCTGTAAACTTTAATTATGTTTTCCTGTAAAGTTTTTTTTTATATATATATAAATGTGCAAATTGACCTAATAATGAACTTTTATATGTTTATGTAAAAAAAGAAGAAGAAAAAAAATGTACTTTTTAGTCGCTAACATTTCTTAAAGCAATACTTTCAAGTGTTTTGGTTTCAATGTCAAGTTGAACAATTCCGTGTTCATCCAGCAGAGGGCGATGTTGCTTGTAGTTTCATATAAACACCAGAGAAATTACTTTTTTTTTTTTTTTTTTTACACTTTAATTGTTTTGGTGTATTGAATTTGTTTAAATATTTAAAAAAGTTGTTTTTAAAGAAACATTTCAAACTGGAATAAAAAACATAACACAATTTTCTGTTTTTCTGTAAAGTTTTTTTTTGACCTGATTAAAAAAAGTAATTTTTAGTCGCTACCATTTCTCAAGGCAATACTTTTAAGGTTTCAATGTCAAGTTCAACAATTCCGTGTTCATCCAGCAGAGGGCGATGTTGCTTTTAGTTTCATATAAACACCAGAGAAATTATTATTACTTTTATTTTTTTTTACGTTTGTATTGTTTTGGTGTATTGAATTTGTTTAAATATTTAAAAAGGATGTTTTTAAAGATAAATTTCAAACTGGAATAAAAAAAACATAACACAATTTTCTGTTTTCCTGTAAAGTTTTTTTTACATAAATGTCCAAATTGACCTAATAATGAACTTTAATATATGTAAAAAATAAAAAAATAAAAATACTTTTTAGCCGCTACCATTTCTTAAAGCAATACTTTTAAGTGTTATGGTTTAAATGTCAAGTTGAACAATTCCGTGTTCATCCAGCAGAGGACGATGTTGCTTGTAGTTTCATATAAACACCAGAGAAATGACTCTCTTTTTTTACACTTGAATTGTTTTGGTGTATTGAATTTGTTTGAATATTTAAAAAGGATGTTTTTAAAGATACATTTCAAACTGGAATAAAAAAAACATAACACAATTATCTGTTTTCCTGTAAAGTTTTTTTAATATAAATTTGCAAATTGACCTAATAAGGAACTTTAATATATGTAAAAAAATATATATATATATATACTTTTTAGTCGCTACCATTTCTTAAGGCAATACTTATAAGGTTTCAATGTCAAGTTGAACAATTCCGTGTTCATCCAACAGAGGGCGATGTTGCTTGTAGTTTCATATAAACACCAGAGAAATGACTTCTTCTTTTTTTACACTTGAATTGTTTTGGTGTATTGAATTTGTTTAAATATTTAAAAAGAATGTTTTTGAAGATACATTTCAAACTGGAATAAAAAAACATGACACAATTTTCTGTTTTCCTGTATATATGTTTTTAATATTAACTGCAAATTGACCTAATAAGGAACTTTAATATATGTAAAAAAAAAAAAAAAAAAAAGTACTTTTTAGCCGCTACCATTTCTTAAAGCAATACTTTTAGAATGTTGTCTGTCTATCTGTGTTGGCCCTGCGATGAGGTGGCGACTTGTCCAGGGTGTACCCTGCCTTCCGCCCGATTGTAGCTGAGATAGGCGCCAGCGCCCCCCGCGACCCCGAAAGGGAATAAGCGGTAGAAAATGGATGGATGGATGGATGGTTTTAATGTCAAGTTGAACAATTCCGTGTTCATCCAGCAGAGGGCGATGTTGCTTGTAGTTTCATATAAACACCAGAGAAAGGACTTTTTTTTTTTTTTTTTTTTTACACTTGAATTGTTTTGGTGTATTGAATTTGTTTAAATATTTTAAAAGGATGTTTTTAAAGATACATTTCAAACTGGAATAAAAAACAACACAATTTTATTTTCCTGTAAAAAAAAATGTATATAAACTGCAAATTAACCTAATAATGAACTTTCATATATGTAAAAAAAAAAAAAAAAATATATATATATATATATATATATATATATACTTTTTAGTCAATACCATTTCTTAAAACAATACTTTTAAGTGTTTTGGTTACCAGCGACCCCAAAGGGCATAAGCGGTAGTAAATGGATGGATGGATTGTTTCAATGTCAAGTTGAGCAATTCCGTGTTCATCCAGCAGAGGGCGATGTTGCTTGTAGTTTATTATAAACACCAGAGAAAATACTTCTTTTTTTTTTTACACTTGAATTGTTTTGGTGTATTGAATTTGTTTAAATATTTTAAAAGGATGTTTTTAAAGATACATTTCAAATTGGAATAAAAAAACATCATTTCCGGTTTTTTTGCAGTATTTTATTTACTCCCAAAATCATCAAGCAATGTGTGAAACATTTTTTTTTCTTTCCCTGCGAGGCGACGTCAGTAAGGAATTAGCGAGCCAAAACAAAACTCACTTCAACAAGACAGTAAATATTCTAATTCACACTTTCTTCTTCTATTGTCCACAAAAAGTCTGATTTACCAACTAAGACGAAGCAGTAAAAAAAAAAAAGTAAAATGTAGACAAAGTGTGTGCTAACAGCCACGACTTATTAATTTAAATATTGGGAGATGTTATTTCAGAAGGTAAAAGCTGGGGGGGACACAGGTGCGGGGACAGGTAGAAAGAAGACACAGGTGCGGGGACAAGTGGTGTAAATATTAACAAGTATGAACAAGAGCAGTGCAACCAGGTTCCTATCCAGCGTTGGGGTTTACTTCTCTTCACACCACTGGTTCTCTTTGCGCACCTGACAGACAAAAAAGAGGACAACGTGTTAGAGAGAGCCTCAAAGGCAAGAAAAGGAACATTTTGAGCGTGGAGGACGCTGACCTGGGCTTCTTCCTCCTCCGTGAAGTCGTTCTTAATGTTGAACGTCTTCCTAATCTCCTCGGGGGTCTTGCCTTTGATCATGTTGGCCACCGTCTTGCACGTCACGTCCAGAAGACCCTTGATGTCCAAATAGTTGGCGGCCTGGGAGACAAAATCATCTTCAGTTTAGCGGGATCACTGCAATACTGCTCTGCCACCAGCAGAAGCGCTGCTGTCAAAAGCATGCGCCTAAAGGACGACAAGTTTCGCCATTACGGGGAAGACAAGTTAGGACGTGACGCAATGTCTACTATACAACCGCCAAATTACAGGGAGGACAAGTTAGGACGTGACGCAACGTCCACTCTACAACTGCCCAATTACAGGGAGGACGAGTAAGAACGTGACGCAACCTCAGAAATACAACTGTCCAATTATGATGAGGACGAGCTAGAACGTGACGCATCGTCCGAAATACAACTGTCCACTTACGGGGAGGACGAGTTAGGATGTGACACAATGTCTGAAATACAACTGTCCACATACAAGGAGGACCAGTTAGGACCTGACGCAACGTCCAAATTACAACTGTCTACTTACAGGGAGGACCAGTTAGGACGTGACGCAACGTCCGAAATACAACTGTCCACTTACAGGGAGGACCAGTTAGGACGTGACGCAATGTCCGAAATGCAACTGTCCAATTACGATGAGGACGAGTTAGAACGTGACGCAATGTCCGGAATACAACTGCCCATTTACAGGGAGGACACGTTAGGACGTGACGCAACATCCACAATACATCTGCCTTATTAAGGGGAGGAGGAGTTGGGACGTGACGCAACATCCACAACACACCTTCCCATTTACGGGGAGGATGAGTTAGGATGTGACGCAACGTCCGAAATACAACTGTCCAATCACGGCGAGGACGAGTTAGGACGTGACGCGGCGTCCGAAATACAACTGCCCTGTTACGGGGAGGATGAGTTAGGACGTGACGCAACATCCACAATACATCTGCCTTATTAAGGGGAGGAGGAGTTGGGACGTGACGCAACATCCACAACACACCTTCCCATTTACGGGGAGGATGAGTTAGGATGTGACGCAACGTCCGAAATACAACTGTCCAATCACGGCGAGGACGAGTTAGGACGTGACGCGGCGTCCGAAATACAACTGCCCTGTTACGGGGAGGATGAGTTAGGACGTGACGCAACATCCACAATACATCTGCCTTATTAAGGGGAGGAGGAGTTGGGACGTGACGCAACATCCACAACACACCTTCCCATTTACGGGGAGGATGAGTTAGGATGTGACGCAACGTCCGAAATACAACTGTCCAATCACGGCGAGGACGAGTTAGGACGTGACGCGGCGTCCGAAATACAACTGCCCTGTTACGGGGAGGATGAGTTAGGACGTGACGCAACATCCACAATACACCTGCCCTATAATAGGGAGGACAAGTTAGGATGTGACGCGACGTCCGAAATACAACTGTCCACTTACAGGGACGACCAGTTAGGACGTGACGCAACATCCACAATACACCTGCCCTATAATAGGGAGGACAAGTTAGGACGTGACGCGACGTCCGAAATACAACTGCCCTGTTACGGCGAGGATGAGTTAGGACGTGACGCAACATCCACAATACACCTGCCCTATAATAGGGAGGACAAGTTAGGATGTGACGCAACATCCACAATACACCTGCCCTATAATAGGGAGGACAAGTTAGGATGTGACGCAACATCCACAATACACCTGCCCTATAATAGGGAGGACAAGTTAGGATGTGACGCAACGTCCAAAATACAACTGTCCACTTACAGGGACGACCAGTTAGGACGTAACGCAACGTCCACAATACACCTGCCCTATTACGGGGAGGACTAGTTAGGACGTGACGCAACGTTCGAAATACAACTGTCCACTTACAGGGAGGACGAATTACGATGTGACGCAACGTCCACCATAAAACTGTCCAATTACGAT
Organism: Nerophis ophidion; assembly: GCF_033978795.1. Taxonomy (NCBI): domain Eukaryota; kingdom Metazoa; phylum Chordata; class Actinopteri; order Syngnathiformes; family Syngnathidae; genus Nerophis; species Nerophis ophidion. The sequence goes on along the minus strand of NC_084638.1, from coordinate 29,062,315 downwards.
GAGGACAAGTTAGGACTCATTGGAGGACATTTAGATGTGGACTGGCTTTGAACAAGTAAACAATATAATCCGATACTTGTTTTTTTTGGATATCAATATGGGATCGGTGCAGCCCTACTAGGAACCAGCCAGAGGCGGACCCTCCAGCTGAAGCATGTTTGTCTTTAGACCGCGGTTGACTTGGGTTTCACTTCCTGGAAGACCACAGCGGAATTTTGTCCAACACGTGGACAACATACCTACTATCTCATCACATGACACACACACACACACACACACACACACACACACACACACACACACACACACACACACACACACACACACACACACACACACACACACACACACACACACACACACACACACACACACACACACACACACACACACACACACACACACACACACACACACACACACACACACACACACACACACACACACACACACACACACACACACACACACACACACACACACACACACACACACACACACACACACACACACACACACACACACACACACACACACACACACACACACACACACACACACACACACACACACACACACACACACACACACACACACACACACACACACACACACACACACACACACACACACACACACACACACACACACACACACACACACACACACACACACACACACACACACACACACACACACACACACACACACACACACACACACACACACACACACACACACACACACACACACACACACACACACACACACACACACACACACACACACACACACACAGTGTAAACAAACCACTTAATATTATTGTTTTTTTACCAGAATGAGCTCAAACAAGGTGCCTTGGTCCACTTTGAGGAACTCCTGATCCCAGACGGGAATGTCGTCAGTGCGCTTCTCCTTGTTCTCGTCGTCCTCAGGTGGAGGGGGGTCGTCTTTGTGGTGGGTGCACCACTGGATCACCTGATAACACACACACAAACACACACTGAACACATCGAACAGGAAAACAAGACTTGCAACTGAAACATTTTGGGAAGAACTATAAATGATTATTGAGGACTTGAACATACTGTATCCAACCACGGTACCGAAATGTAGAGATACTTTTCGCTACTTCAAAACACTTTCAAAATAAAGGGAAGTACAAAAAATGTCAACGTTGGCTTTATTTTAACAGAAAATCTAACAATACATTAAACATCGATTTCCTATTGCACTCGAAAAAAATTTGAAGGTTACAATTCAGTTCAGTTTCAGATTATTTGGAACATGCATACGATTCAATGTGATGCATCACACAATTCCAGTTGTTTCATCACAGCACGTCCAAAAAGGAGTAGGAAGAATCAGAGCTCATTTAATCCTACCCCTTTTCATACGTAGCAATTTTATCCAATTTCCTTGTTCTCTGTAACAGAACAGTGAACAAATAAATAATATAGTAGGCAAACAAATATGAAATACATGAATAATCTCTGTCTCAATAAAAAAAAAAAAAGGTTAATACGTGTATTCGTATTAAACCGTTTCGGTACGGGGGTATCGGTTTGGTTGGAAGGTATAACGAACGAGTTTCCACATGGACATATGAAGTCGCGTACCGCACGTTGTGTAAACAATGCGCACCGAGGCACAACACAAGGCATATGCCCTCTTTTGCGGGGCTGTCCGGGTGGAGTTTCTTAAATGCCTCAAATGTCCGACATTTTAAGTTAGGGTTGCGTGTATTTTCAATGTACGTTCCGGATTAAGAAGGGGTTAAAAACAAAACAAATTGTGCACGTAGCAGCATTCGTGAGGGAGGGGCCGACACAGAGAGAGCGAGAGAGTTATGATAAACGCGCATGCGTCGCCAGGCTCTGCTTTTTACCCATAGATTTATCAGATTTCATTTTTTATTATCTATTGCAGGGGTGTCAAAAGTGTGCCTCGGAGAGCATTTGCGGCCCACAGCTAATGTTTTAAAGGCCCACGGCACATTCTAAAAATACTATTAAAACAAAAACTAACAAAAGTGAAATAAAAAATCTTAAAAGTTAAATTTAATTTAGAAAAAGTTGCAATGTTGACTAATAAAACAAAGCAGTTTTTTTTTCTTTCAAACTGTCATTGCTAAAAACCTATTGAATCAAAATCAATGTTATTATGAATTATTGACCTATCCAAAGTTCCCATTACTTCACATCAAATATTCCACTAAGAAAAATATTTTTGGTGGAAGACTTTGCAAATTTGGTAAATAAATAACCAAAAAATGTATATTTTTTTGTTTTCTTACAGTACCGAAAATGAACCAAACCGTGACCTCCAAACCGAGGTACGTACCGAACCAACATTTTTGTGTACCGTTACACCCCTAGTACTTTGTGAAGACTTGTCGTTTAAACAGTCTCTTAAACTGAATCATATTGGTGCTTTGTTTGATTTCTTTGGTTAGTCCATTCCATAATTTAATTTGACGTACTGATATACTAAAGGTTTAAAGTCTTGTACGAGAATACAAATGTTTTAAATTAGGATTTTCCTCTAAGGTTATATTTCTCCTCTTTTGTTGAGAAGAATTGTTGTACATTCTTGAGTAGCAGGTTATAGTTTGCCTTGTACATAATTTTAGTGGTTTGAAAATAAATGGAAACAATATAAATTAAAAAGGCATTAAAGACATAGGGCTTTTCTTGTTGCACTCAAAAAAATATTTACAATGTTCCATATAGTCTGCCATAATCAAAGATTAGATTAGAATAGAATAAAAAGCTGTATTGACATGATATTAAAGATGGATGGATATATACGTATGAGACTATACCACTATATCTTTTGATGTGCCTTTACTAGCAGCTGGTCCGGCTGGTAAAAGTGGAAGTCGCCACCGTGCATTGCAGACACCAACACGCTGTCAAGTTTGTTCTAATAACAGGCTGCTCCTCTTTATTAAGCAGAGGAAGCACTTACAGCTGTCTGGTCCAACCGCTGTAAGTATTTGCTGTCGTCCAGCAATCTGTTTTTGTTTACTTTGCAGCCAGTTCAGTTTTAGCTTGTTTTGCATAGCCATCACTAAGCTTCAATGCCTTTTCTTAGCGGCACTCGCCTTTTGTTTATTTTTGGTTTAACCGTTAGATACTTTTTTACTTGCAAACCATGGCCATTGTTCCCGACATCTACAAAGCAATTAGCTACCTGCTGCCACCTACTGACATGGAAGAGTATTACATAGCTACTCAGGTGAGCTCCAGACAGCACAGACACTCAAGAACGGCATATTTGCGGATTATAATTACTGGTTTGCAAAAAACTTTTTTAACCCAATTAGGTGAAATTACATAATCACCCACGGCACACCAGATAATATCTCACGGTACACTAGTGTGCCGTGGCACAGTGGTTGAAAAACACTGTTCAAATAAACTAATATGACATTTAAAGTTGTTTTTTTAAATAACACATCAATTACTTTCCCTAGTAACTAATTATATTTAATAAAGACTAATTCCACTTTTGGTTAAGTAATGAGTTACTATAATTAACTAATTTTTAAAAATAAATTTCAGATCACTGTTGGTAACAGTAATGTGGTATTCAGTTTAAAATAAACAATATGCACTTTTTTTTAAAATACCGATATATATAAAATTTTGGTCCATAACACCTAGCTCTGATATAAATAAAAGTCAGTGTTTATTTCATGGCGACAAAAGAAAGTTATTAGATTTAGTGTTAGCTTGTTATCTTTAGCACTTGGGTTGATTTATAACACTGACTATTTTACAACATGTAATAAAGTAAATAGTGAATTTTTGATGTGGTTTACTTTTGTTTCACTCATGTACGGCCTTCCTTTCTTTCACATTTCTCCAACGAAGTCTCAAGAGTAGTAAGCAACTGGGGTCGTCGCTTTGAGCATGCTTTATATTCCTCTGTAAATACGTTTAAAAGAGTCCGTCCACTCCTTGTAGCTTTGCGTATTGAAATGGAAATTTGAAAAAAATACACATTCAACTTATTATTTAAACAGTATGCAGCGGAGTAAAATCACTGCAAGATAGTGCCACTGTTCAGCACACAGATGCCACACAATAGTTCCTTTTGGTCTTATTACTCGTCGTCAAGTTTGTTGTAATAGAAATACACAAGAAATACGACAAGTTGTCTCACATACTGTAATGGCAGTCATGTTTTCAAAAAAGATGTTTCAGGAACGCCACAAACTGTGTTCAACCAATTAGCGGTCGACTTATGATGTAAATAATTCAATGTATATACTCTGATGATTAACTGGCATGATGACTGTATTATGTTATTTTATATTTGTACCATGAATTGATTAACGTGGACTTAAACAAGTTGAAAACTTATTGGGGTGTTACCATTTAGTGGTCAATTGTATGGAATAAGTACTGTACTGTGCAATCTACTAATAAAAGTTCTAATTAATCAACCAATCAATCAAAAGACAGCAAAGTCCACCCCTGTAAGGTTCCTGGAACATTCCAAAAGTTCCAGCTCACTGACAGGAACTAAAGATGGTTTTTGTGGTACTAAATCTACCCATCTTTTTGGTGGAAACACGAGGGACTTTATTTAAATGGATAGTTCCTGAAAAAATTGGAAAAGGGCCTAATGTTTACGTGGTGTGTGTTACCTTCCTAAATATAAACATTTAAGGCGGAAACCCTTCCTAAACTAGAAAAGGCTCGTACACGACCACGATGTAGCAACATGTAGTACTGCGAATTAGGGCTAGGCGATATATCGAAAATATTCGATGTATCGCGAGTTTGTCTCTGTGCGACATAGAAAATGACTATATCGTGATATTTGAGCATACGTTCTCACCCAGTTGCTTTTAGCTGCGGGCATTACACAACAGGCTCTTCTCACGCTCTCGTCTCTGGTTCTCAGAGACGTAAAACAAGCACACCTTCTTACATACGCAGAGAGGTAGCGGAATGGTAAAGTTAGCTGTGATGCTAGCGGTGTGGTAACAAATGAAGGAAGAATTAATTCCCAAGAAAGACAGCGGGGAGTCCATCGTCTAGCGGTGGTTTGGCTTCAAGCGGGAAGATGTTTCTTTCTTTCTTTCTTACTTTATTTCGAACATGAACACACAACATAATACATCAGACAATCCTACAAGTATGCGGTAAAACCATTGCTACAAAAAGTAGCAGCACTGCTAATGTGTAGCACCATTTGAAAAGTCACCCGCTAGAGCAAGAAGAGTGCTTGAAACTCCGCATGTCAACATCTCCGTTCGGTGCACACCAACAAAATGCCGAAGCAACCTGCACACCAACACCGTACGAAAAAAAAGTCAACAACAGGAGATGACGTCCGCTGCAACCTACCAGATAGCGAAGGACATACACTATCTGATTTCCTATTATGCAGCTCATTTTTGACACTTATTGAAATACCTTGTGTGACATCATGCACAAAAGTACACTTTATACGTTTTAAATTATTGTAGTGGGGTTCTGTACAAAAAGTGCACTTTAATTTAGTGTTGTTTTGATATGTCACCTTAGTGACATAATGCAAAAAAGTGCACTAATGGCTTGATTTTTAAATGTCTCTGACAATCTTGCACTTAGTTTTGGAATTTACAAGAATGTTTGTGCCACTGCTTAATAACTGTTTAATAAATACAGCACGGTGGTACAGGAGTTAATACATGTGCCTCACAATACGAAAGTCCTGAGTAGTCCAGGGTTCAATCCCGGGCTCGGGATCTTTCTGTGTGGATTTTGCATGTTCTCCCCGTGACTGCGTGGGTTGCCTCCGGGTACTCCGGCTTCCTCCCACCACCAAAAACATTCACCTGGGGATAGGTTGATTGGCAACACTAAATTGGCCCTAGTGAGTGAATGTGAGTGTGAATGTTGTCTGTCAATCTGTGTTAGCGACTTGTCCAGGGTGCACGCCGCCTTCCGCCCGAATGCAGCTGAGATAGGCTCCAGCACCCCCCACGACCCCGAACGGAACAAACGGTAGAAAATGGATGGATGGATGGATAAATACAGTTTTGGTCAATTGACTTAGTTGTGATTTCCCTCTTTGCATGAAAGTTTAAAATGAGCATATATTAATGCAGTATGAACAAGAATGTTTTAATGTAGACTAGGGCTGGACGATATGGCCTTTTTTAATATCTCGATATTTTAGGCCATATCAAGATACACAATATATATATATATCGATATTTTGCCTTAGCCTAGAATTAACACTTGATATATATAATCACAGCAGTATGGTAATTCTATATGTCTACATTAAAACATTCTTGTTCACACTGCATTAATATATGCTCATTTTAAACTTTCATGCAGAGAAGGAAATCACAACTAAGTCATTTGGTCAAAACTGTATTTATTAAAGTTATTAGCAGGTGACTTTTCAAATGATGCTACATATTAGCAGTCACGCTACTTATGGTGGCAACACTTGTGCCCCACACTTGACAAATTAAAGTTGTCTATTCCACATATTCCCGCTTGAAGCCAAACCACCGCCAGACGATGGACCCCCTGCTGTTTTTATTGGGAATTAATTCTTCCTTCATTCGCACCTCCTTTCTCTCGTATTACCACTTGCATGGCTTTGCTAGCATCACAGCTAACGTTACCCAGTCTTTTACCTCTCTGCTCTGTGAGGGCGTATACGTATGTGACGTATGACGTTACAGTATGTGACGTGTGTAAGTTTGTGCGCTTGCCATCTGTGAGAAGACACCTGCGCTAAAAAAATAAGGCAGGCAGCATGAAGCAGGGCTTTTATTGTGAAGATAGGAAATGTACAGGCGGCCTTTAGAACTTTGACGGAAGGTACGGCGCGAGAGTCTGTTGAAATAAAAAGTGTTTCTCGCCTTCCTCTCTGTCATTTTTTCATAATAATGAACTGGCAGCAGCCAGCGTCATCTCACAAGACCCTCGGGTGCCGTGAATGTCAATCAAGCAAGCTACGGAATTTGCCGTCAATGTTTTTCTTGTAAAGTGTATGGAAGCTGGATAAATAAGATGCCAAAAACCAACCACTTTCATGTGGTATTGTACAGAAAGGACAACTTTTTTCTCCTCCATAATAAAATGTGGGCGTGTATCATCACTACTGTCTGATTCCAATCAATGCAAGTCATCAGAATCAGGTGATACACCAACTTCTATTCTTTTCTTCGTGAAAGAAAGACATCTATATGCATTACACATGCTTGTATTACCATTAAACACATTTAACTTGTTAACAAAAACGTCTTTCATAAATAAAACATAAATGATATATATGAATGAGGTAGATACCCTCGATTTGATCAATTGAAAAGAAGCTCGCCTGCAGAAAAAGTGTGGGCACCCCTGCAGAGACAAACCCGCGATATATCGCGTATATCGATATATTGCCCATCCCTAATGTATACACAAACTCATCAAACGGGTGTGATTATATGCATCAAGTGTTCATTTGTGAATTTATTTGTGAATTATATTTATATAGCGCTTTTCTCAAGTGACTCAAAGCGCTTTACATAGTGACACCCAGTTCTAGGCTAAGGCAAAATATCAAGATATATATTAGGGATGGGCAATATATCGATATACACGATATATCGCGGGTTTGTCTCTGTGCGATATAGAAAATTACTATACCGTAATATTCGAGTATACGTTCTCACGCAGTAGCTTTTAGCTGGGGGCATACACTACAGGCTCTTATCACTCTTTCTTGTCTCTCCTTCTCACAGACAAGCAGGCGCACATTCTTACACACGTAGTGTATCGTGACATGGCCTAAAAATATCGAGATATTAATAAAAGGCCATATCGCCCAGCTATTACGTGTGTTACCTTCTTAAGAATTGCCGCGTTGACGTTGGGAAGAGGGACCGGGTCGTCGTCTCCTTCGTCGTCCATTCCCAAATCTGTGAAATAATACAAAATATTGCACTTCAATTTCAAAGGCCTACTGAAACTTACTACTACTGACCACGCAGTCTGATAGTTTATATATCAAAGATGAAATATTAACATTGCAACACATGCCAATACGGCCGGTTTAGTTTACTAAATTAGAATTTTAAATTTCCCGTGGAGTTTCTTGTTGAAAACATCGCGGAATGATGACTCTTATGTTGACGCGTTCTTGTGACGTTATTGGTTGTAGCGGACATTTTATCACAGCACCGCTCACGGCTAAAGGTTGTCCGATTTAATCGCATAATTACACAGTATTCTGGACATCTGTGTTGCTGAATCTTTTGCAATTTGTTCAATTAATAATAGAGACTACACAGAAGAAAGATGTTGGTGGAAAGCGGTGTATTTCGGCCTGCTGTAGCAACAAAAACACAGCCGGTGTTACTTTGTTTGTTGTAAAGCTTTAATATGGAACAAAGCGGTCAAGCGAACATGGTTCTCTACCACATGTCAACCGGCAGGTTTCGGTGAGAAAATTGTGGTAATAAGTCGGCTTTTACCGTAAACATGAGCGGAGCTTGTGTCGTTCCTCCTGCAGCAGTCAAAGAGGCAGCTGCGACTTTCTTGGCTCCTCCGTAGCTTCCCTCAGAGACACTGGCGGTCACCACACCCCTCCGACTTTCAGGTATGACTATATACAGGTGCTGGTCATATTATTAGAATATCATGAAAAAGTTGACTTATTTCATTAATTCCATTCAGAAAGTCAAACTTGTAGAATGTATACATTCATTCCAAACAGACTGATACATTTCAAGTGTTTTTTGCCAAAAAGGAAGTGAAGTGAATTATATTTATATAGCGCTTTTTCTCTAGTGACTCAAAGCGCTTTACATAGTGAAACTCAATATCTAAGTTACATTCAAACCAGTGTGGGTGGCACTGGGAGCAGTTGGGTAAAGTGTCTTGCCCAAGGACACAACAGCAGTGACTAGGATGGCAGAAGCGGGAATCGAACCTGTAACCCCCAAGTTGCTGGCACGGCCACTCTACCAACCGAGCTAAACCGCAAGGAGATGATTATAGCTGACAACCAATGAAAACCCTAAATTCAACATCTCAGTAAATTAGAATATGGTGAAAAGGTCAGATATTGAAAACACCTTGTGCCAGACTCTAATTAGCTAACTAACTCAAAACACGTGGAAACGCCTTTAAATGGTCTCTCGTTTTGATTCTGTATGACACACAATCATGGGGAAGACTGCTGACTTGACAACTGTCCAAAAGATGACCATTGATACTTTAAAGAAGGAGGGCAAGACACAAAAGGTCATTGCTAAAGAGGTTCGGATGTTCCCATAGCTCTGTGTCCAAGCATATTAATAGAGAGGCGAAGGGAAGACAAAGATGTGGTAGAAAAAAAAGAGTACAAGCAAGAGGGATAACCGCGCCCTGGAGAGGATTGTCAAACAAAACCGATTCAAAAATGTGGGGGAGATCTACAAAGAGTGGACTGCAGCTGGAGTCAGTGCTTCAAGAACCACCACGCACAGACGTATGCAAGATATGGGCTTCAGCTGTCACATTCCTTGTGTAAAGCCACTCTTGAAAAAGAGACAACGTCAAAAGCGTCTCGCCTGGTCTCAAGACAAAAAGGACTGGACTGCTGCTGAGTGGTCCAAAGTTATGTTTTCAGATGAAAGTAAATTTTGTATCTCCTTTGGAAATCAAGGTCCCAGAGTCTGGAGGAAGACAGGAGAGGCACAGAACCCATGTTGCCTTAAGTCCAGTGTCAAATTTCCACAATCAGTAATGGTCTGGGGTGCCATGTCATCTGCTGGTGTTGGTCGACTGTTTCCTGAGGTCTAGGGTCAATGCAGCAGTCTACCAGGAAGTTTTAGAACACTTTATGCTGCCTGCCGCGGACCAATTTTATGGAGGTGAAGATTTCATTTTCCAACATGACTTGGCACCTGCACACAGTGCCAAATCTACCGGTACCTGGTTTAAGGACCATGGTATCCCTGTTCTTGATTGGCCTGCAAACTCACCTGACCTTAACACCATAGAAAACCTATGGGTTATTGTGAAGCGGAAGATGCGAGATGCCAGACCCAACAATGCTGAAGAGCTGAAGGCCACTATTAAAGCAACCTGGGCTCTCATAACACCTGAGGAGTGCAACAGACTGCTGGACTCCATGCCACGCCGTATTGCTGCAGCAATTCAGGCAAAAGGAGCTGCAAAAAAGTATTGATTGCCGTACATGCTGAAACTTTCCATGTTCATACTTTTCAGTTGGCCCACATTTCTAAAAAATATTTTTTGGTACTAGTTGTAACTAATATTCAATTTTTCTGAGATACTGAATTTGGGATTTTCAATAATTGTCAGTACTAATCATCAAAATTTAAAGAAATAAACATTTCTAATATATCACTATGTGTGTAATGAATTGATATAATATGTAAGTTTCACGTTCTGAATATAATTACTGAAATAAATCAACTTTTTCATGATATTCTAATAATATGACCAGCACCTGTAATCTCACTAATACACTATTAACACAATAAGCAGATAAGGGATTTTCTAGAATTATCCTAGTAAATATGTCTAATAACATCTTAGTCGCTACCACTGCCCTCGTCTTTTTTTTTTCTCCAGTCCTTCACTCTCACTATCCTCATCCACAAATCTTTCATCCTCGCTCAAATTAATGGGGAAATTGTCGCTTTCTCGGTCCGAATCACTCTAGGTGCTGGTGGCCATGATTGTAAACAATGTGAGGATCTCCACAACCAGTCACGTCACACGCACATCGTCTGCTACTTCCGGTACAGGTAAGGCTTATTTTATTAGCGACCAAAAGTTGTGAACTTTATTGTTGATGTTCTCTACTAAATCATTTCAGCAAAAATATGGCAGTATCGTGAAATGATCAAGTATGACACATAGAATGGACCTGCTTCCCCTTTTAAAGCGCTACTGAAATTAGATTTTCTTATTTAAACGGGGGTAGCAGGTCCATTCTGTGTGTCATACTTGATCATTTCGCGATATTGCCATATTTTTGCTGACAGGATTTAGTAGAGAACATCGACGATAAAGTTTGCAACTTTTGGTTGCAAATAAAAAGTCTTCCCTGTACCGGAAGTAGCAGACGATGTGTGCGTGACGTCACAGGTTGTAGGGCTCATCACATCCTCACATTGTTTACAATGTGAGCCTCCAGCAGCAAGAGCTATTCGGACCGAGAAAGCGACAATTTCCCCATTAATTTGAGCGAGGATGAAAGATTTGTGGATAAGGAAAGTAAGAGTGAAGCACAAAAAAAAAAAAAAGAAAAAGCGACGGCTCCAGGCAGCGGCAGTGGGACCGTTTCAGATGTAATTAGACACATTTACTAGGATAATTCTGGAAGACCTCTTGTCTGTTTATTGTTGTGATAGTGGTTTAGTGAGATTGTAAAGTCATACCTGAAAGTCGGAGGGCTGCGGTGAACGCCGGTGTCTCTCAGAGAAGCCGATGGAGGAGCCAAGATCACAGCTGCCTTTTTGAGCTGCAGGAGGAAGTCCCATAATCCACTGAAGTCTCCGGTAAGAGCTGACTTAATATCACAATTGTCCCATCCAAAAACTTGCTGGTCGACGTCGAAAACATGTTCGCTTGACCGCTGTGTTAAAGCTTCACAACAAAGAAACACAGGCTGTGTTTCGGTGCTAAAGGCAGCTGCAATCCACCGCTTTCCACCAACAGCATTATTCTTTATAGTCTACATTATTAGTTAAACAAATTGCAAAAGATTCAGCAACACAGATGTCCAAATTACTGTGTAATTATGCGATGAAAAGAGAAGACTTTTAGCCGTGTGTGGTGCTGGGCTAATATGTCCCTTCCAACCCTAGACGTCACACGCACGCGTCATCATTCCGCGACATCTTCAACAAGAACCTCCGCTGGAAATTTAAAATTGTAATTTAGTAAACTAAACCAGCCGTATTGGCATGTGTTGCAATGTTAATATTTCATCATTGATATATAAACTATCAGACTGCATGGTCGGTAGTAGTGGTTTTCACTAGGCCTTTAAATAATAAAATCTCATTTCAGTAGGCCTTTAAAGCATATAATCACTTTACCTTCCAACATCGTTTTGATGGTCACGGACTGTTTGGCTATTTCCACGTCCACCTCGAAAATTTCCCCATCGGAGCTCTGCAACTTTATGGTGGGCATCTTCTGTTCAAAACAAACAATAACACGTTCAGTACTTGCATGTATTTGTCAATAAAACGGGTGGGTGTCCACTCATTTCAGTTGGAAGTCCATGGCGGTACAGCATTAACTTAACTAATATGTTATTATTGTCGTTTAGTGACGACGAACCACTATAGTTTTGCATCATTTTACGATGAAAAGAAGACGTACGTACGCAAACGTTGACATAATCCAACATCTGGAAGTTGTATTAAAAAAATAAATACAAGTTATAAGCGCCGCAAGGCGTTAGCATTCTAATGCTAAACATGTCACGGCCCAGCATAAAAAAAACATAATACATTATTAACACACGACCAACATAAAAGTGTTCTTGTTGTGATACTCATGCTCAAAATGCAAAATATGTGTTAAAACTCGCTGTTAGCATTAGCTTGTTAGCACCATGCTAGCAGGCCGCAAGCGGTCAAACAAAGCCATTTTAAACACGTCACTCTTACAATATATGGACAAACGTACCGTAAATGCGTGTTTTTGTTTGTTAATTGCACTGGATAATTGGCCTGTAGTCTCTTTTTAAAGCAGTGGAAGAGAAGAAGAAGAAAAAGAAGTGAAGTATTTCCCGTCCGCACTCGGCGCTGCTTTGTCACAACATGGAGGGGAGAGTAGTGTTGTGTCGTTCGCGAACAATTCGTTCGAAAGGACGAATCTTTTGAGCGAACGTTAGTGTTGTGTCGTTCGCGAACGATTCGTACGAAAGAACGAATCTTTTGAGTGAACGTACTGAACCAAATCACTTCCTGAACTGATTCGTTCCTTTCTCAGTTCAGTGAAGGTCCGCTGCGACCATGCCGGTATGAGTGGAACTGGCGCGAGTCACGTGATTCACGTTCGCGAACACACATTTTTAAAATCTATTTTTCATATCGTGTTTATTGTATACCGCTTTTAGAGTGATCATAATTGTTAAAAAAAAAAAAAAACACACATTGGATGTGATATAAAAGGAAGAGTGAATTTTATTACATATTTAATACATGTATGTTTTGTTACATGTTAAAATAATAAAATGTAATGTGAAAATGAAAACTTGTAACACATTTTAGAATCATTTTTCTATCTAGTCAAATCCACTATGAATTGTTAAAATAAATGTGATGTAATAATGTAGAAAATAATTGCATTTCAAACACATTTAAAAACAAATTTCAATTTTGTCGTCGTGTCAAATGTTGAAATGTAAAAATAATAATACCATTTGTGGATTTGTATGTAATTTTTACCACTTTAAAAAAAACGTTTTTTTAATTTATTTTGTTTTCAGATCCATTTTAAAATGTCATTGACGCTTCATTGAGAGGACGCAAAAAAAAGAAGGAAAACAAACGAAAATAATATTTGTAGCAAATTTTTAAATGAATTGTTATTATCTTGTCAGATTCACACACAGCGAGATCTGCCGCTGGGGAAGCTGTTACTGACTGACTCATGATTCGCCGACCTGCACACAAAACTGCTGCTGCAGAAGTGATTCAATGAACGAATCTTTTGAACGAATCAATTAAGGAACTGATTCTAGTGATTCAGTACAGTCAAAAGAACTGCCGATCCCATCACTACTTGGGAGTAGATTTTTCTCCATGTGGCCCTCGATCTAAAATGAGTTTGACACAGATAAAATGTATTAAATTATATGTCGGGGGAAAAGTGCTGTTTTCTACGCAGCCAGGTGTAGTTCTCACTTTGCCCACTGAGTGGCACTGTCGCAAACACTGCAGCGAAACAACATCCGGGTCACGCTCGCCAAAACTGGAAGTTAACTCACCTAAACGAAAAAGAGCAAGATGTCTGCCGACGACGTGGATGATTTTATTCGACAAAACCGAGCCGTTGCCAAGCAAGTGGAGACACACCGAGGACATTGGGAGAGCAATAAGCATTGGGAGCCACGGAGGGAGTTTATATTGCAGAACCTAGAGCAATATGAAGACAACCAGCTGGACCACCTGCTTGCTATGTCCATGGTGTGGGCCAACAATGTCTTCCTCGGCTGCCGGTAAAACAATTGTTTGCTAGTGGTTACTAAATACTTACATTATACATGTGCGTCAGTTATTAATAATACATTCTAGAATACTCCCCAATAAATATATTACCTTATTTAAGTGTATTCGACCGTAAATATTGTAGCAGGCATGTTAGCCAATGACTTTGGCTGGGGGGCGGGACTTTCGGGAAGGAAGGGAAGTGACGTTGATAATAGGAAGTAAGGCATTCGAGT